>NC_133978.1:40560000-40577500 GCF_047716275.1 Strix uralensis
CCCTTGCTCTCTGGTCACACCTGCTGACTATCCCAAATGCTTGTCAGGAAGTTTCTTTAAAACTGCCTGTAATAACAAACAAACTTTGTGATCCCAAACTGTAGACGCTCTATATTTTTTCCATAAATTACTATTAGTTATTTCAGGCTCCATGATGTTAATTGTAGCCTTTTAGGCTTTTTTAGTCATCATTTAAGTACTGGTGTCGATGTAACATATGAAATTACTCACTTGCAAAACCCTTTTACTCAGGAGCCATGGGAGCAGCTGCCCTGGGTGTTTTTGGAGCAGGGCAGCATGTGTTTTGTCCTCTCTGGGCTTCCTGAAGCTCCACCCAGGTGACTGAAGGAGCTGTTCTCGCTTGGTTTTTGCTATGGGCTTGGAACATCTAGTAAATGGGTGCAAGCGCTCTCTCCTCCATGTGTTTGCCGTCACACCCTCCCTGAAAATTACTTTTGTTGAGTAGTCAAAATACATCTTGTCAGGTGTCGGATGCTGGTGTCAGGGCCATGGTGCTTCTGGGTAGGGATGAAAGCACCTGGATGTTGCTTGCCCTGCCACGGTGACCCAGGTATGTGCAACACTTGGGAGACCTGAAAGGGCACAAATGATGCTGAGCATGACTGGGGATATTTTTTTCCCCTCTCTCTACCCCTGCTGAGAACAGAAAACATTCGTGTTTTCTTGGCAGCTTCTTGCAGTACTTTCAGGACTCGCTCACCTTGTTTTTTCCCCCAAGCAGAATATTGTGTCCTTGGTACTTGGCTTCCCAAGCAAGGCAGAGAAGACATCCACATATTCCCTATACCATTTTTCTCTTTAGTGGATATTAGCAGATGTGCTTCCAGCAGACTGGCTGAGCATAAACAGGCTTTTAGACTGACAGGTTCATGAACCAAGGGCCCCACTGGCGCGCGTGCTTCTGTACCCTGCTCTCCTCGCCAGCCTCACTGTGCCCCAGCCCTCCACACCGCTCCCGCTCTGCACCAAGCACAGCGCCAAAGTCGGAGAGCCTCAAAATATCCCTCTCCCAAGGGCTTCTGCTGATTGATTTATTTTTTTTCCCTCTTTTTTTTTTTTTTTTTACCTCCTTGCTGCCCACTAACCTGCCTATAAGTGCTTGTGCCGCAGCGCCGTTGCTGAGGCTCACTTGCTGCTCCTAGATAAGCACGCTAATCCTTTGTCTTGTGCGGCGGGATAAGACACCAACCCTTAGAGCAGCACCACAGCATTTTTCCGAGTTTCTTTTTCAGAGCTTCTCTTGGCCCATTGCCCCTGCTAGCCTGCTCCCTTAATGGATTAGCCGGACTTCAAGGAAAATCCGCCTTTAACAATAGCTAGGAATTGTGTGGTTCTTGGTCTACCTAAGGAGAGGTGCCAACAGTATTTTCTACTATAAGTGAATCTGCTCAGTCTTTTTGATCCGATTTCTCTCTTCTTGATTTTGATATCTCTACAAAAGCCTTTGCAGATGGGAAAGGGGAAAAAAAAATAATAATCCAACCAAAAAACCCTCAGTTTTTGTTCATTCATTTTTCTTTCTATCTTTCCTCTCTTTTCGTTCTCCACCCCCCCAGAGCTGCTGAGGCGGCCTCACGGAAGAGAAACTAAATCGCTTTCCTCTTGCTTTGGGCTGTTTTTCATCACTTCTTCTGTGTGCTTCCTGACCCCAGAAAGGAGGCTTAAGTTGCTACATTCCTCCTCCTTCACCATAGCCAGAGACACAGTTCCTCTAGTTTCAGCAGATGTGCCAAAGGTACTCCATTCTCCCTGGAGCATAACTTCAAATTTTGGCAAATACAAAGCTTGGACATTTTCCAGGAAAATGTTTTTGTCTTGAAAAAGTGGGGGGTTTTGTCCAAAAAGTAATTTATTTGAGCTTGAAATGTTTTTTGAAACATCTCAGGTTTGAAGAAACTCTTAGAAATCCACAGTTTTCTTAATTTTTGAAGGGAGCTCTCACTGAGCTCCAGATGTTTTGCCATTGACCAGCAGCTCTGGAAATGGGTAGCCGGGCAGGGAAATTATTATTCCTCTCAGCCTTATCCATACCAGAAGGCATAAGCAGTGACACTGAAAAAATGTCAATTAACCTGCACTGTTGTTAACCTTGGAGGCTTCTCTTTGCCTGGAAACTTTTTTTTTTGGGGAAAAATTTCCATACGTGTGTGTGTACACATCTGTGGGTGTGCACTTGAACAAACCCATGTTTATGAAGCTGGAAATCCTGCTGTCTTTGGTCAGCTTTAGAGGTAACTAAAGCCCAGCTGTGTTACACCGTCAGGAGAATACAGCAGGGCTAACACACATAAAAGCAGACACGAGATCCTTCATGTCTCAGACCAAGCAGCAGGAGTGCTTTAGGTCTTGCAAAAAATACTGAATTGATGTGAAACTCTGTGATGGTGAAAATATGGGGAATTTCTGCCACCTGTTCTTTGCATCCATCTTGTATCCTTCTCAAGTCAGCTCATAACCAGTTCTTCCCAAGCTTCCAGCTGCTTGGCGTTTCTTGTGTAAAATAATTAATGATTATAGGGAATGGAGATATTAGCTTAGGGATAGTTGTGCCTGGTCTTGGGCATTTGTATACATGTACTCGTGTATGTTCAGTGTTCAGTAGCAGTGTCAAAAGGAAAATAAGGCAAATGATATGAAGAAATATTAGGAAAGATAAAAAAGCACTGTAATGCTAGTATATAAACCTGTCATGCACTTTCATATAGAGAGTATATGGAATATATACACCTGCAGTCCTTCCATCTGGGTATAGAAAAAGGCCACAAAGAGAGTCAGGGCTATGGGGTGTCTTCTCACGGGGAACAGGGGCATGAGGCAACGTGGGGACTAAAAGTTGGGAGTGTGGGCCAAAAGTTATCAGGGCAGACCTGTTTGTTACTCAAATCTCTGGGAACTGAGAGCACAGCCATAGGAAACTTTACTCCTTGCTCTAGCTCTTGCAGCCCTCCCTTGGCTCTGGGCTGCAGGTGGGGGCAGGTGCTGAGATGGATGGAGCTTTGATCCAGTCCAGCACGGACAGTCCCACGCAATCCCTTGTGCAATCATGTTTAATTCTGTGTGCTTTATTTCTGAATAAATGATCAAATGGCAGTAAATAAAAACACAAGAGGAAAAAAAAAGGGTGTATATTTGGACAGTATTTCAAGTATTGATCTTTTTAGACCTTAGAAATACACATGGCGTGAGAGTCTGTCCTGGAAATGCCCATTCCCTGGGCTTGGTGCCCCAGTAAGATCCATGTATTGCTTCCTTCCTCATCAGGGTAAGCTGGGAGGGAGCTGTTGGTTCATCCCTGATTTTGGAGATCGTAGTACATTCCAGAAAAGCTGCTGAGGGGCTGACCAGAAAAATCTGCTTCAGCTGGCTTGGCCCAAGCATGTAGTCCCCTCATTTTGCTTTGAGGGATGTGCCCGAGCTGCATCTCAACCCTGGGATGGTAGATTGCCCTGACAGCCTCAGCTCGCTGGGTTTGGCTCCTTTTGTGTGACCCTCCGAAGGCTATGGCACAGGGAAACTGGGCAGGGACTGGTTGAATGTGTTGTTGAGCTTTTGATGCTCCATGAAATGCTTTGGGTTCAATCAGTGGCTGTTTCCTTGGAAAATAGTTCCATCAAAAAACGCCCAGCATCCTCTAATTGTACACCAATGGCACGGTTCAGAGAAAGTTCTTATTTAAATTATGTGAATATAATTATACGATAAGGAGTTGAGATACTGATGACAATTGTTGCTCTGTTGCACATTGTGATTCAAATCCAAGTGTGTAACTTGTGTCTGAATGTGTAAGGCTATTTCAAAGTGCAGAAGCCCAGACACAGCCCCCGACTGCAGGGTGCACTGGACAGAGTGCATCAAGGCAACAGTTTCGAATTGGAAAGATGAGACTCAGGCCGTAGGACTGTGTTGGAAGGTAGTGCACATATATATCACAATTACACTTTTCCGAGACTGGAAATGCTGGGTAATTGTCTTTCCCTGCCAGTGTGCTCAGGGCGCTTTACAACAATAAATTTCACCAGGAGTGCTAAAAAACAGAAAGCACAATAACATGAAACCTGCTCCTCCAAAAATGCAAGCAAATGAAGTGTTCGTAGAAAAACTGGGGTGGGGGTGTGTAGGATGGTGGAGCCCAGGGCGCTGCTCCGAGGCTGGAGGTCTCAGCAGTGGGTACCGGTGGGGTGAGGAGGCAATGGCAACTGGCATCACTCTGGACTGTGATGTTTCTGCAAAGCAAGAAAGCTCGGGGCCGAGCATCGATTGAGAGGAGGGACGAGGTTCTCTTTGCAGCCAAGGCAAAATTATGTGCCAATCAAAAAGGTGATAGGCAGGCTGTTGTTGACCTCTAGGGAGTATCAGAGGACAAATATCCTTGAAAGGAAATTCAAAAAATAATCTCCAGGGAAGCCAAGCTAGCAGTGCTGGAAGTGCTGCAGCACTGGCTGCTGTATCATGGTGCCAGGATCTCTGAGCATCCACACAGACCTCCCGTGGAAAGACATCTATAATTTTCCATCATGTGTTTAGAACATCTTGCTTGCTAGAGAAGCAACATGGGCTGAGATGTGACAGATTTGGTGCCTGACTCGCTGCAGAACCTCCCTGGGGTCTGGGGAAAAGCCACCTCCAGCCCTGACTGGGAAAGGAGGACAGCGGTGCTCTCCTCTCCACTCCTCTCTCTGGGTGGTGAGTGGTGAATGCAAATCCTTCCAGCAGGTCCCTGTAGCTGTTGTTTATGAGGCATGTAATACAGCAGGGCCTTGATCTCGCTGGGGCCTTAATAATAGCAAGACACAAAAAAATAGTAAGAATATATTCAAAACTGGACTAGAGAGGGTAGTTGGATAGTTTGCAATGGCCATTAGGTAGCTGATACTAGCTGTGTTTGCTCTGTATGGTTCAGAGCCATCCATAATTAGACCATACTTTTTGTAACCCTATCTTACAGTATATTTGATTTTTAGGAAGGAAAAATGCCACTAAATCATTATTATTCATGTGACAAATCCTGAAGGGTAAATTTTTTTTAAACACCACCTCTATCAGTCTCTCCCATGTCACCTAACTTTTATGCAATAACACTGTTCCCTTAGAGATACCGTATAAAATATCTCTCACTTCCCAATATTATTCATAGAATTCCCATTATAGAACATTGAAAACCCAGATTAGAAGAGTACAAGAATATTTTATGACCAGTTTGAAAATGCTGTTACTGCTGCAATAAATTAAGAAGTTAAATTACTCCCACATTGAGTATTGATATACTGTGCATGGCAGAAAAATTCCTTTGAAATATACTGTACAATACATATAGAGAAATTCCAGCCCCTTTGATGACTGCAATGTGACTGCCAGCAAAGTGGTTTGTGTGCATAGGGGGGTGGGGGATTGGGTTGCTAAGTCTGGTCTTTAAAGCAATGAGTTGAGCAAGGGTAAAATCAGAATAGTAGAATATTATATGGTTAATTGCTTATATTGGGATGTTGCATTTAATGGCCAAGTCTCCATTCTTCATTCTTCACACATTCAGTCTTGGTGAACTGTACCTCTATAGATAGAATATATCATGCACCAGCAGACACAATTTCCCATAATATGATTGCTCTTACATTTGTCTGTACAGACATTCATTTGTGGCCTTTACCTGACCATGGTAAGACCATGTGTATACACCTTTCTTCTATTAATTTTCTTTTTTTTTTTTTTTTCTGAACAGTCATTTAAACTCAAAATTTTGACTGCCAAGGGAAAAGCAGGAAAAAATAGAAATGTCGAATCCAGTCTGGCTGACAGATTCAGTTGCTTTGCGCTTTTAGTTACAAAGATGCTCAACTAATTAATTAAATCAATTTTTAAGCCATATTTACAGTTGTTTGCATTATTGAAGTCATGTAAAGGCACCAGAATGTGCCAGGCAATTTTGATGCAATTATCTAGGAATTTATGTGCACGAGTTGTCTTTTTTCTGCTTACAAAGCTTTAAATATGAAACATTGCAATGGGAACAATTCTTATACAAAGTGGCTGTTACAACTTCAGGTAAGATCTGATCTTTCTTATTTATTTTCATATGTTGTCTGTTGCGCACAAAAAGCAGCACTTTATTAAGCAAAATAATTGGAGACATTTGCCTGTTAGACTAAATTGGCAACCAAATCGCCTATTTTGCAAAATGTAACAAAAGAGCCCTCTTACACAATTTGCAAAGAAATCAAAACAGAGCTGCTGTGAAGCAGACAGTGTAAGCAGCTTATTTGGTTTTGCCAAGAACCTGGCAAATCCAGTAGTTAAGTTTACAATAATAATTACAGTGTATTTTGCCGATTGCAATATTCTAGCCCAAAAGTGACTATTTAACTAAGTCGGCTGTGGAATCAAGTGCCTACAAGTAATGTGATCTATTTATTAACGATTGCTTTTTATGAGTGCGTCCTTTCTGAATTGCCTTGTTATTCCACAAACCGGGGGAACAGGCTTTCAGCAAGAGTCATTTATATAAAACGGAGCAGCAAAGAACAACACAAACAGTGATGCAGCCCGGGTGTGTGTTTTTAAAGGTTATTCTTGGAGGATTTTCTTTCCTGAGGAAAGCGAGGCAATGAAGAGCAGAAGCTGAGTAGCACGTTTTTCCCTAGCTGCGCTGAAAAATTCACTCAAAGATAAGCAGAAGCTTTCTGTAAACCCTAAAGCTTAGGCGTGCTTGTCGGACCCTTGACTTCTGCCCTGGAGTTGGTGGTTCTCAGATTAAGCCCAGCCAGGGACCTCCTTCCACCCCAGCAAAAAAAAATGCAGAAACGGAGCTGATCTGCAGCCCAAGACAACAAGGCTGATGCGCTGCCCAGAGTGACTTATCTTCATGTATAATCATGTAGCAAATCGTGTATTCATTTGTATTATTAAATAAAGACTAACAGAGTTGTACACCCAGCAGAGCAGAAGGGATGCACAAAGGATCATGGGTTCCCGGCATTCCCCGCTCCCTCTTGGAAAGCCGCTGACTCACTCCCCGAGCAATCAGCGTTGTGTGCCATTACAAATGGGGTGGTTAATAGGCCTGCATCCATTATCATTAGTGCATCTCAGCACGCAGGTACATGATGGGTCCTGCCAGCGCATTTGCTCCAGCTCACTGAGCCAGGGGCCATGCTCCATTGCAAATGAGGATGAGGAACACCTGCTCCAGGGTTTTTCGGCAGACCGGAGTCATCCTTCACATCTCATGCAACACTTGTTCTGTCAGAATGCAATGCTGGCACCGGCCGGAGCGGTGGTGTGCCAGGCGTCCGACTAAAGATTATAGACTTCCCTGTGGTCTTCTGCTGAAGTTCAGCTTTGAATTTTTTCAAAGAAACCTTTTAAAAATTTATCAATTTCGTATTAGGCATTCAGTCATTATGTTAAGGGTTTAAAAATAAAGATGAAAAAAAACTTTGCTTCAGAAATTAACTTTTTTTTGGCAATTAGAATGGGAGCATAAAATATTTATTGAGTCTGATAATTTTATTCACAGTGCTGAGTGCTGGCTGTTTTGATATGTTTTCTGAGAGAGATTTTATTTTTGGAAAATAAGCCTTGTGATTATTTTTTTTTTTTTTTCTGGCCTTCTGCAACTTTTTGCAGTGTTTGTGGGATTTTCATTTTAATTGTCTGCACTGGGTGACCCGAGATGTGAAATTATACACTAACCAAAAGGAGGAAAATATGACAAAATGTTGCCTTCTCAAGGCGCATGTCTTTCCATCCAGAAGCCTTGGCTCTGGCTGCCCTCCAGAGCCAGGACAAAGACTTTCCTCATCCTACTCCAAAAGGCACGATGTTTGCTGCCAGCCCCAGGCTAGCTTGTTTTCGGCACTGGAAACCAAAATTAAGGGAGGAAAAATTGTTGCAATTTAAAGGAAAAACTCTTGAGGTTTGCAAATTATGGTGAAGGACACAGAGAAGGTTGCAACTTGTCCTTCTCGTCTCCCTGTCCTGTGTAATGAGGATCTTCTGGGCACTGCTGATGGCCAAAGCTTCTCAGTCCCCAAAAACACAGGCTAGAGGCAGAGACTGGCACCCTGGGCAGCCCTGTCACCAACCTGCAAGCAGGACCAGCTGTCAGGTTCATGCACGTGCCCCCATCCCTCTGGCTCTCTCCCTCTTGGGAAGAGCCCTCCAGATCACTCCCAGTGGAAGGCACCTCATGTCCTCCAGCATCATTTCCCTGATGGACGATGCATCACCTTCTTGAAACAAGGCTTGGACTGAACTGGAGCAGAAGGACAGTCACTGTTGTATCACATGCCACTGGCAATGATGCAATACTGACATGCACTCTTTGACAGGTATCATCTTTGTCTCCCAAACAAGCAGAAGGAATGGGAGTTGTCCACTTCTCCATTCCCAAAGTGCAGGTGAGTGAACTTGGAATAAGGACACCTGTTTGCTTTTCTTGCTTTGGTTTTTTTTTTCAAAAAAGTGATTCCTCTTCCCCCTCCCCAGTCCTCCCTTCCACACTGAAGAGGCCTTTGGTTCTGCTTTCAGAGCCTCCAAGAATGTGACAGCTACTTTATTTCAACAGGAAGCCTCGTCTGGTAGAATATAGGTTTCCACAGTGACAAAATTATGCTGGAGTTTATAGGTCTGCTGCTCTGCTTCTCTGGCAGGAAAGTGGAGTCCTTGGTTTGATCAGTAAGCATTTAAGGCTTGTACCTTGGGATCTAGTTTTATCTCTGCTTTACCAAAAAATGACTCCCAGGATCCATCCTTTTAGCCACTATGAACTTTGATGCTCAAATGAAATCTCGGACTTTGTTCCTCAAGATGTTGCTCGGTCTGTCTCAGGTTTGGGTTCCTAGGTCACTCCCATTAGAGGGAACCTGTCATTGTGCCTTATTTTGTGTTTTTTTTCTCTGTTCTTGTCTTTCTCTGTACTTGTCTCTCCTTACCAGACTGGTATGAACTATAGGGATGATTGAACTAGCTCTGTCTTTCCATCAGCTTTTTCCTTTCCTAAGACTTCAGCTTACATATGCACTGGCTGTGTAGGAGGTGAGTCATTTCCAGACTGACCTGTTAGATTAACAGTTGGACTAGATGATCTTCAAGGTCCTTTCCAACCTAGATGATTCTGTGATTCTGTGATTAATGTTGTATTCAATTTAAGAAATATAGTCTTGGGATCATAATGATAAACATTGTTGTGTTGGTTCTGCATCTGTGCTCCCTTCCAGATTCAAGATGTGTGTGGAAAAATATCCCTTTCTGATACCACTGCCCGAGTGCATAGCTCTGCATAGTCAAAATGAAACAAAAGTCATCTCAACCAGTAATGAGAAACACTGTCCTGTGCTAGTACTGTCACAGGAGCTGCACGGCCCACGTGGCAGGGGGACTGGGTAGCCTCTGATCATCTGGATGAGGAAGAAACAAGAAAGCTTCTTGTTTCCTTTAGGGACTCTGAGTTTCACGCCATTTTAATCAGTCCAAATATAATCCTGCTCATGGAGATGCCACAGTTGTTACAATCTTCCTGATCAAATTTGGGGCATGGAGTTTGTCACCTCTGTGGCAACGATTCAGGTCTTCACTTGATGTAGATCATCTTATTTCCAGGTTCATAATTCTAAGATGCTTCGTAGGATAGATTTAAAGGGAATGACAAATATAAGATGCCTGGGCAAAATGAATCGACTAATAAGTCTGTGTCTCTGTCAGGGAGTTTGCCACCACACTCAGGTACTGAGAATTTTTTGTGATTTGGTGAAACAAAAATGCTGCAAGAAGCACTAATTTGATTGCTCTGCGTTAGAGACTTGTGCTAAACTTCTGATACATCTGTGGTTTTTTATATCCTCCATATTATTAAACAGAAGTATTCTTGCTTTCTTCTTTTATCCTCTCAACATGGAAGAGTTACTTCAGAAAGTGTTTGGGGCTGTGCCGCAACAAATGCCCTTGGATTGCTAACGGGGATGTCCCTGCCTTCCCCCGGAGACCATGGGCTGCTCACTAATGATTCATATAAAAAAGTTTCATATCACTTTGTGTAAATTTTAGGGAGAGAGATACAAATCTTCATCTTTTGAAGTGTAATTATGACACTTTTTTGATCTGTAATAGAGTTCAGCAAACCCAGAGAGGAAAGAGCAGTCTTACGAGGTCAGAGGGGCAGTGACAGGGTCTGTAATGGCTGCTTATGGAAGAGTATGAAAAAAGAGCAAATATGGAGTGATCTTACATATTGCAATGAGCGGTTTGGGAAGCAAAATACTTTAAGTTGCATTTAATAGACACACACTAGCATTTACCCTTTTTCTTGTTCAAGGTATATTTCTAGATCTGTGTCTTTTGAAGTATTCAGTGTTGATGGGACTTTTGCTCACATACTATAAATGCCTTTATTCTAATTTCCATCCATCCACTGAGAGCTGCTCAAAATTGATGCTGCTGCAAAACTGGAAAAAGACATGCTAGAAATGCCAAATCTCCACTCATGCAAGACTGAAGAGCTTGAGGAAAAGCTGTTCAGAGGGGTGACAATAATGCAGAAGGTGGCTGTGTATGGTTGATGCAGGCTAGAGATGAGGATATTTTAATTAGGAATAAGAAAATTAGGTTTTGGTTTGAACTTTTCAAGGAGTGAGCCTAGAACAATGCCTGGAAACTCCAGTAGAAACAATCCCTTGGGATCAAATGGGATCTGTATCCTCCAGTGCACCTGCAAGGCTGGGTTTGCGAGAAGTTGCAGGCAGGCAGGCAGAGAGAGAGAGCCAAGATAATAATCCAGGGATGCTCAAAAATTCTTGGCATTCTTTTGTTGCAACAGTAATAAACAATATTTTCCTTTTTTCCACTCCACAGGGAGTGCTGGATACCTCCTGGGATGTGTCTATCACATACTGTAGGGAAGAGCTGCAGAAGGAGACGTGGAATATTGTTGTTATTGGCTTGGAGTGCACGAAGGTGGCCATGCACCCATAGTGCTCGGTGAGTTTCTTACACGGCACCCCACAACTCCAGGTGTAGGTACCATAAATGGCTTCAGATGTAAGGCACTGAGACAAATAAAGAGGAGACAAACCTAGAAAACATGTTGCCAGAGGTTCAGTATTTCCAAACACGTGTCTTGATGGATTCTACGTAAAAGAAGAGGAAGGAGAGTTTAAGACATGGAGCATTACTGGCTTGCTTAGTGCAAACACTGTGGGAAATACTGCTTTTGAATTTACTGCAGGTCTGAATTTTCTTCTGTCTAGATGAAATGCAACACATTAATACAACTATCAGCTTTTGTCTGATGCTAAGGAGTGCAAAGTTTTGTAACGCAAACAATGAAAAGTTTATAGGTTTTTAAATGATATCAGATTTTTTAAAGTATGCTCTTAAGCATAGCCTTGAAGCTTGGGGTATGTTTACATGCTTTGCTGATTATGAATAGACTTCCGAATGTGTTTGCAAAATCACAGCTCCATCAGTATGTCAAACAAACAAACCCCTACTCATCTTCCATGTACTTTAAATATATAGACTCTGCTGTATGTATCTGCTAGCTAGAGAAACGGCTGAATCTAATTTGGACGTTCAGAGTTTATGTAATTTCTAACCTCATTTCTTACATTATGCTGTGGTCTTGACCTGCGATGACCAGTTATTTTACCCCAGCGAGGGACTGCCTGCATGAAGACCTTGCCATTAGTGCCAGGGAGCAGTGAGTCTGTGATGTGACAAGCAGACACCCAACCCAACTTTGAAACCAAGCCTCTGGAGGTGAAATGCTTGTGCATTAACCCACTTTGCTACCCAGCCTTGTACTGATACATTTTTAAAGCACTTTTTTTTTTAAAATTGAAAAGAAGAAAATCATCCTATACTTGGAAAAAAAAAAATTAAAACATCACGCAATGAACTAGATGGTACTGATGGAATTTAAAATACAAAGAGAAGTTGGCATATGCATATTGCAGCATATTACTGATTGTTGCCAAGCACATGAAAATTACCTTGCTGGTTTTGCTGCTGCCTTAAAGTGTGACATCTGGGGATCTACACAGCGTGCCCTCCTGCTCCACCTTCCAGATGCAGAGTGAAGAGCAGTCTTGGTGAAATTCTGGCTTGTTTGGGATAGGGCTGCCCAGTTGTGCAGGGTTAGGCAGGAACAGGAGCATCTTGCTGTATTAGGGTGCTGGGAGATGGGTCCAGCCAGGGCATTAATACCCCACTCGCAGTGTGAGAGCGCAATATATTCTCATCTCCAAAAAGCTGAAATGAGGTTTCGGCTGAAGGAACACGTTACATGTGATACTTGGTTCTTTAAACACTGGTTCCTCAGCTATTTTCTTGTACTTTCTCTCCTTCCTCCCCCACAATTAGATGGTTAAAGGACAGCATGCAATATTTAATACTAGATTTCAACGTTCTGCTCAGATTTTCTTTCACCTTTGGCTGGACACTGTGATGCTAAAGCATGCAAGGGAGAAAACAGGCTCTTTTGCCGAGCATAAAGAGGGCTGAAACACATCACCTCCTGCCCATGGCTCTACCAGCTCGTCTGGGGCTGCCTCGCTTGTCCCAGGGCTCGCGGGGGAGAGCTTTCCCCCATACCAATGCAGAGCCCTGGTTTTGTGAAGCACATGAACGGAGACTAGTCTGAGACAAGTAAGCTTTAATTTATACTTGTGTCCTCATCAGAATTTGAATCGAAGTCTCCAGAGATGCCCTCCAGCTTCCTTAAATTTCATTTTTTTATAATGAAGATAATTTTGAGTTTTACAAGCACAGAAATGTCTAGAACTAATAAACATTTTATACATGTGTCAAAAGATGCTTAAAAAGCAGCCAAACCATGTCTTTTTTAACAGCTGGGGAAAGGGGGGAACGAAAATAAACCCGCAATGCATACCTTGTTTGCCAAGTTCCTGCAGCCTGAGCAAATTTTTACAGATGAGTTATAAACCCCAGACTAATGGAGCTTTAATGGAAGTGCTGACACTACCTAAAGCCGAGCAGTGTGGACATAGGGCTACAACAGCCCTGCAAAATGACCTCTGCATCCCACTGCCAACCCCATCCCTCCTTCCGGAGCGCAGGAATAATGCTGCGCTTCCTACAGCAGCACTTGGGGGAATTAAGACATGGGGGGCTCATGAGTGCGCTCGCCCTTCTTTCTTTTGCATGCTTGCAGGGAAGGGATTTGGCAGGCAGTCTTGGCAGGCCGGCAGCACACGGGGAAACAAAAAGAGCAGCTATCAGTGCAAAACGGAGCGGCTTCGGAGGCGGCCGCGGTGGCTGGTGGCCACGCAGCCTCGCTGGACTCCGCTTCAAACAAACATCGCACTGGGTTTGTTGTGGGGCTTAGGAGAAAAGGCTCTTACTGTCATCATCCAAGTGTTATATTTATCTCTGTTTGGAAATCCTCTGCCACTTATTGATTCTTTGATGTTTTTGGAAGATGAAGATGTTTGCACCGCATAGATGGAGCGGTTTGGTTTCTGAATGTTATTTCACCCTAAAAAGATGAATTTGTGGGAGTATATCTGTGTACAGGCATGCATCTCCTCTGGTAGATATAGGTGTGTGTACATATAAGTACATAAAGTAAAGCCTTGCTGAGTATACAGCAGCTGGCTTACTTTTATCACCAGCTTTGCCATAAAACTTCCAATTTTGATAATCAAATTAAAGCCAACGAAAACCTGTACAGGTGAGAGGAAATCTGTGAATATGATCAAAACCATGTTTCTGATTCAGGACGAAATCTCAGGCTACAGGGAGGTACATCTGTAAATTATACAGGAAGCTTTCTTCAACAACTGATTCACCCTGACAGTTTTACTGGAGTATATGAAAATTAGTATTAAAGATGTGATATGTAGGCTTCTTTCCAGGAATTCCAATCTGGTTTCAATAAAATGAAAACACTGATTGGAAGTGAAGTTGCCTTCCGGTTTTGCCTTTGGCTATTATGTGTTCATTCGTGAAATGACTGAATTCCACAACTACTTTTAATATTCACCTTTTGAGTTCATCTCCCATACTGGACACATTGGAATGATTAAAATAGCACTGCCTCCTGAAGCCGGATTCTCTTTAATTTGAAACAGCCTAGGTGCTGAGGAAAAAAAAAAATAAGAAAAAAAAAAAGAATGCTCTGTTAAGTCCATCCTTTCTTAGCATCATGTTGCTTCAATGCTTGTTTAGGGTAGAATACTAATAAAGAAGTGTTTTCTAGGTGAAACATCCTGTGCTTCCTGAATAGCTGTGCAGGGAAGACCTAAAGTTTTTGCTCCCCATCTTTGCCGCTCCAGGTTGCTGCTCCTGATGTTGTCTGCTGGCTGGAACGTTTGCGTGCTCCGATGCTCCGCGCTTCTTCATGCTGCTGTGCTTTGGCAGCTGCGTTGCCATGTACATTAGTGCCACTGCATGCTCTGCCCCAACGCAGGCAGCTCCTGCAGCGCGCTGCTGTCGCAGCGACAGTGCCTCTAAAAAGGGGTGTGGAGCCGAGAGTGGGGGCCAGCAGATGTAAATCTTGAAGAGATCCAGGTCTCGCAATGCAAACTGTTGCATTTTAGCTTATTGTTCAAAACGGCGTTTGAATCCTGAACTTGAGGGAGTTTTTGCGTGCCAGATGAGCAGACTAGCTTCTTGCCGAGCATGAGTGATTTTATGTGTTGAGTAGCTCATAAAGAAATCCAAATTCCCATGTATTTGCTAACACCTTCCAGACTACACTTGGTGTTTTGAGGCAATATTGTCCTAGAGATGGAAAAACTGCCTTGGCTGGTTTTAGGGAGTCGCTGGCTGGAGCTCCGGGCTGCCCTCCTGGGAGGAGCCGTGGGGCAGAGGTCAGCGTGGCATCCAAGGCACCTCCAGCCTTAATGGTTAAAGGGCTTGCTGTGAGTTAATGGTAGCTGATTAAATGAGTTAGCTTCTTTCATTTTTTATATGGGAAAGCTGGCAGTTGTGTTGACGAGAGTGACCCACTCACAGAGCTCCCCCGAGGTCTGTGTTTGCTGCGGGGGCTTTCCCCAGCAAGACACCCCCCACTTTGCTCCCCATTACTTTCCTGGCCACTGCTTGTCTGCGTGGTTTTTTTCTCTCCTCTGGGGATATGGACATCTTTGGCATCCTCTTTTTGGGGCATTTAAGGGGATGTTTTCTCCCCGGTGCCAGTGGAGGGCCCAACCCTGGGCACCACCAAGCCTGACCCAGGCTGCTTCAGACTAAAAGGACATCTATAATAAACAGTAATATTGAAAACTTTAGCAGCTCTGTGGAACAAAGGAAAGCCCAGGGAAGTAATTTCAGCCTCTGTACTCAGTCACCTATCTGGCAACCTCTGCAATGAGTATTCTGGCAAGTTATATTGCTGAGGGAGACTCTGACTTTCTGCAGTTGTCCAAGGCAATCTTTGATTAAATTTTGGATGCTGTTACTTAGACATCCGCTCCTGATGTGCTTACCATATTTTGCAAAGAGAAGGTCTCTGTGAATTGAAAATTTCTGGTTATGTGCATTCAAGGTCATGCATAAAACAGTCTCTAGGATCATGGAAAGTTGAAGAATTTAATCAAAATGCTGCTCTATAGTTTAGTATGTTTTGTAAGATTAGGAAGGGCACCAATAACGCTGTCAATGTGGAGCTCATTTGAACACTTTTGAATTATTGAGCTATGAGCAAACCTCAGCACAGCCTAAATCAACAGTTTTCAACAGTGCTGTTGGCAACAGAAGTTTCTGATGGTTCCTCTCTGCACTGGAGAGGAACAAAACTGCATTAAGCCTGTAGACCAAAAGTAGGGTGTCCTTTGGGGGGGAAAAAAGCAGTTGCAGGCTTTGGGCTACCAGTCTCTTTGTACCGTTAAGTGCCATGAGAAAGAGGTAGAACAGCAGCCCTATACAAATTGAGTCATCTGCCACTCCCAGCCAAAGAAAAAGTCAAAACACCTCAGGCTTTTAAAATGCATTGAAGGTCACCCAGCGGCGTGGAGAAGGGTGAGGCTGTAGTATCTCTGTCTGGCTTCAGGTGGCTGTTCCACACCACGGGTACCAACCCCAACCCCAACTACTCAGGACACCTCCGAGGAGCGGTGGGCGATGGGTCTGTGACAGGAGGGATGCTGGAGGGACTGAGCCATCTCCCCGGGAGCCTTCTCCTGGTCCAAGGTCACCAGGAGAGTTACTGGCCACAGGCACTCGCGGAGCACTTGGCAGAACTAGGGGACACCTGAGTGATGCATTGCAAAGCCCCTCTTCTCTTCTGGAGGGTTTTTATGGGGCGGGAGGTTGAATGAGATAACAGTCTTTTCTTAGGTACCAGTAGAAAAAAAAAGTAAAATGACACTGTTGCACTTTGCAGAAAGATTTTATGGACTTGGATGCAGCCTATAAAATTTTTTTACCTTTATTGTCTCCTTAGATGGTGAAGACAACCTCCAAGCAGACTGTGGCAGAGATTCAGTATGTGTGCTTAATGCACTGATGTTGTGAATCTGGAATTGCTGGATCATCCTAGAAAAATTAAAAGTACAGAGGTACCCAAGGCTCTTTCCCTTCTTTGAAAAGATCTTTTTCTGTAACTAAGGTTAATTTAGAGAATGAATTAAATTTGATGTATATGTTAGTATATATATTAATATTTAATGTGCATATTAAATATAAAGATGGCCTTAGCCATGAATATGTTCATGACCTTAGCCCCAAATATCCTCCCTTTCCCCCAAATGAAACCCAATATTGTTTCTTTTTAATGATTTAACCTTATAATAATTTCCGAAATTCTGAAGTTATTTTTACCAACTTCCCTATTCTGCAAATGTTCTTTGCTCCCCTTTTGCATTTCAGAAATTAGTTCAATTTTAATTCTCAGCACTGGACATCGTGGTTATATAGCTTTGCCTTATCTTTTCATTTTAGTTCAGAACTTTAAAAAGTTGTCCATTGTAAACTGAAACTTTTTACGGGTTAATATGCCAGATGCTTTCCAATAAAACGCATATTGTCTTCCTAAACAATGATGTGAAGCACAGCGAAGCCAAACACGGGCTCTTCCTTAAGGCAAATGGATGTGAAGGATGTATCCGTATGATGAGGGGTTTCACTGCTTTCATAGGCTCTTTCATAGCGCTGCTTCAGATTGTCAGTCGCCTGTCAGGTGAAATAAGAAATGCAACCTAAAGAGTG
This sequence comes from Strix uralensis, assembly GCF_047716275.1. Classification (NCBI taxonomy): domain Eukaryota; kingdom Metazoa; phylum Chordata; class Aves; order Strigiformes; family Strigidae; genus Strix; species Strix uralensis. The sequence continues at coordinate 40,577,182 of NC_133978.1, forward strand.
TGGGGCTGGGGGACCGTAGTGTGTGAAGCTGAAACCGCAGCCGTGCTCCGGCGGCTGTCGGAGCGCCGGTACCCGGGCGTCTCTCCATGCTCTCAGACATAAAGCCGTTCTCCTTAACACGCCTTTAAGCGTGCCGCTCCCAATCTTCTGCATCTCCCCCCCAAATCTTTGGTTCATCCCCCGCAAACACCGCTAACTACTAACTCATAAAACATATCAGCTGGGTTTATTACTTTTAACCATCTTTCCAATTGTGCTATAAAATAAAGGCAGATGCCATTTTAAGATCTTATTATTATCAAGGGCCAACTCCTCCAGC